>NC_136003.1:28695564-28705564 GCF_048128805.1 Centroberyx gerrardi
CTGTTAAACATGTTTAGGCCAGCGGTTTGCTCATAACTGTCATTTTCTGGCTGGTGCATTGTCATTCGTGTTTCTAATCTAGTCTCTCTCTCTTTCTCATCCGTCTTTCTCGTCTCTTTGCCCTCTAATCGTCAGGTTTTCGGGCGCTGCACCATGCTGCTCTCACCGGGACCACCGAGCTGCTGTCTGCCCTGCTGGAGGCCCAGGCGAGACTGTGGACATCAAGGACAGCAATGGTTAGATACACACACACACACACACACACACACACACGACCCTAACCTGAACCCTCATCACTACACTGCTAACTTTAGCCCTAACCCTAAACCTAATCCTAATTCTGATTTCAACCCCAAACCCCAAGCTCTAACCCTAAACTAATCCTAACCTTAAAGCTGCACTAGGCCCCAAATGGCAGCGAGAGGTAACAGTTTGAATGCTACGTTTTTAAGATTATTGTTTGGGAATTTTGGGCAAGTTTAGAGAGACAGGAAAGACTGGGAGAGAGAGGGGGATGACATGTGACAAAGGTCCTGGGCCGGATTCGAACGTGGCGTTTACATGGTACGCACCTTAGACCACTGAGCCACCAGGATGCCCCAATAATCGTTTTTTGTTCATTTAAATAATTCATCAAGTAAATAATTATAACGTAGATATAACTACCTTACTCTGCCGTCCCTCTAGTCTGATTGGTCCGTGCCTCGCCACATCATCAGAGCGTGGAAAAACAGTTGAAGCCAGCTGAACTTCAAGTTGTAGCTGCGCTCACCTGATGCGCTGCTACATTTTACACGCTGGAGTTGGTAGCTTCATGTCACCGGCTTCCATTGAAGATTAATGATGTTGCTTTGTGTCCTGTAACCTGAACGCACCGTAAGGACTTCAGTACTTAGAAATCCTGTAAGGTGACATCAGTAAACTGCACACAGCACGCTCATGTTTACCAACCGGCCGGTCTGTGATGCTTTATACCAAAGATACCAAAGACACGAGAGAGGAAAAGGTCTAACGTTGGTGAGTCCAGCTTTCTCTGCTGCTGTTTAGGAGACAGTTTGGATTTCATTCTTAAGTTTTGATTTGTCACTTCCTGTGGGCAGGGAAGTAACAATACCTGAGACCAGAATCTCATTTGGTCAAATAGGGAGAATCTGTAGCACCTCAATTAAGGGGAATGGGACGCAGCCTCACTTCTTGCTTTAGGCTGGTTAGACAGGAGCCTAGTGCAGCTTTAACTCTTACCCAAACCTAAACCTAATCTTAATTTAATCTTAACCCTTAACCCAAATCCTAACCCTATACTAACCCCTTAAAGAAGTGAGGTCATCAAAATGGTGATTTTCCTGATCTTTCTATCCTTGTGAGGACATCTGGACGCCATTAACCAGGTTCTGCTAAAGTCACTGAAAGCAAATTTAATTTTCCAGTGATTACCTGGTCACATGAACGTCATGAGCAACTGTCCGGCTCTGTGCGTTCAGCATTTGACACCAGAGTTGGGACTCAAGTCACATGACTCGGACTCGAGTCAGACTCAAGTCACAATTTTATTTGCTGGAGACTTGACTTGATGCAGGAAGAGAATACTTGAGACTTGACTTGACTTGGGTTCAAAAGTCTTGAGAAAAGATCTTGTGTTTGTGTGAATGTTTTACAAAACACACTTTTCACTGTTTTCTGAATTTGTATGGAATGATTGAATTGAAGTTGAAACTCATGATGCTCTTACCAAGTTTTTATCCTATTAAAACCATATTGCATTGAAAAGTCCTAGATATTTAGTTTTCTTTAAGATATTAAATTGATACTGGACTCTTGATTTGTTCTGACTTGACTTGCTGTTCTACATTTAGACTTGGGACTTGACTTGAGACTTGAGACTGACTTGGGACTCGAGCAAAGCTGTCTTGGTCCCACCTCTGTTTGACAGTAAATGTTTCCACTGCTCACACCATGTCCTGACAGCATCAGCTGGCCCAGTACATCACAGCAAATTAACAACCGATATGTACTCTTTGTTTACTGTAGCTCTCTATCTCCGTCAGCCCGTCTGCATCTGTTTGCCTCTTCGGTTCATATCCAGATGGTGTGTGTCTGTCGTTCTGTAGATACAACTCAGTTTACACACCTTTTTAACATAATATAAATCTTAATGATCTACATTTATACATCCCAGTAAGTAGTATCAGACTGATGTGAACTACATGAAAATTAGGTATTTTAAAGGAACCAGTGCATATTCTAATACTGTTGTTTTTGTCCTGGTGATTATTTGCCTTATTGTGTTCACTGACAAGTGTTCATACTTTACCCACCTTTCTATTATAGACTGGATAAAACTTTAATGATTCCCCTGAGGAAATTAGGTTGTTGCAGCCGCAGATAATAGAACCAGTGAAGTCAATAAGACTGAAAGTAATAACAGAGCAAATTGGGTGGCGGTAAACGTAACGTAACCAACAATGTTAACTCGATATAACTCGAATAGAACATATGAAAGTAAGAGAAAGCAACATTTTCATAGAAACAAATGTGTACTCTCTATCATATATATAAGAAATGATAATGATAACAGTGTATTTGTCACCCGCCCCCTGCAGGAATGCGTCCGCTGCACTACGCTGCCTGGCAGGGCAAAGCTGACTCGGTCCTGATGCTGCTGCGCTCCGGGGCGTCAGTCAACGGGGTTTCACAGGACGGACACATCCCCCTTCACCTGGCCGCACAGTATGGACACTATGAAGTGGTAAGTAGAGGAACACACTTAAAGTCGCGCTTTAAGAGTAACTAAACACTAAACCCAAATCTGTACAGAGCCTGACGTCTAAAAGTAAAAAACATGCTATTGAAACTGCTATCTGCTATTGGCTGATCTTTGGTGCCAGGTGATGTCACCACCTGTTGTACTCTATAGAAGGTGACAGTTGGCCATTTCGTGTGGTGTTTCTGATATTTTGTCCATCCCCTATATTTGAGCACACATTCTCTCTCTGACACACACATTCACTTTGCCCAATTCTTGGGTTAAAACCATAGACTGTAAAAACAGACGGACGTAATGAGTGTGACAACACCCATTTGCTTTGAATCCTGGAGATTGTGTTTACGGTTGTTTTTTTGGAGCCGGAGCAGCCAAAGTGAAGCAAAAGGGTGGAGCCAAGGTGGAGGGGGTGGAGTTCGGGTTGTCTGCAGAGCCGCAGCGCCGCCTGCTATTGGCCCATAACGGTGACATGTCGATCACTGGACAGGCGACCTGTCAATCACTAGGAAAACAACCCCGTTTTATATCCATTATATCATGTTAATGACACAATTACTTTGAAACCCCCGACTCAGTAGATTGATTTGAATTCATGTTTCAATTAATTCGTGCTTACTTTAGATTTGTGATTTAGATGAGAATGACCCTGGATGGATTTCAAGTGACTGCACTGTCGTTTCATCATGTCCTGGTCAGCGGTAAACAGGTCAACATGCTGCACTTAATTCACCACAGAGCCCCAAAACACAGATGGGCCCGGGCCGGGGGGCAAAACGCTGTGTGCGGTGTGTCCGGTAATTGCAGGGATTGAGGTGGGGACTGGGGGGGGGGTGTTGTTGTGATTGGATTGCACAAAGATCAGGGGGGGGGGGTGGTCAGGAAACAAGATAGATGGAGGGAGGCAGGAATGAAGCTGGAGGAACGGCACTGGATTTATAGGGATTCAAATGGTGATAATGAGGGGGATTTAGGAGGATGGGGGGGAGATTCGGGATGATCAGATTTTAGGAAAGGGGGGTGAACTGTGTGTGTGTGTAGGGGGAGGAGGGGGGTGATTAGCGACCCTCTCCGTTCCCAGTCTCGCCCCTGTCCCAGCAGGACAGATGTGAGGAGGAACAGGAGGGGATGTTTTGACTGGCCGATGAAATGAACATCACGGAGTGTTTGTAGCGACACACATATTTAATCCTGAGCCAAATTTCATTCTCAGCTGTGGCTCCCTCTGTTATTAATGACCATTTTAGGGCAAGATCAGCTGTAATCTAGGTGAGGGAAAACAGTCCCTTGTAGAAAGCTGTTGCTGTGCTTTCTGTCGGTCCCCACTGTGGACGAGTTGTACAGGATTTTGTGTAGTTTAGCAGGGCATCTGCAGGTCCTTTAAAAAGTCTGATTAAGTCTTAAATGATCTCAAATTAAGGCATTAAGAGGCATTAAACCGTCTTACAAACAGTAATTAGTTATTTTTTTCACTATGGTGCACTGCATGTTCACTCTTAGATTAATCCTTCATGCCCCTGAACTATTTTCCTGCTGTTCTTGTTCATATTCTGCCCATTTATAGTTTCGCAACTTTCATTAGCTATGGTCAATCAGGAATAGGCTGGTTTTCCCTGCTTTGTTTCTTTCTTTTGTGTTTTTTAAATTGGTCTTAAATCCAGTTTCAGGTCTTATAAAGTCTTAGATTTGGCTGTCTGAACCCTGCAGAGCCCCTGTTTATGTCAGTGTTGGATTGTATTGAAATGAGCTGTAGCACCACCTCAGACTCAGTATGTAATTTATCCCCGGCGGCCCCAGCCAAAGCAGTGATAATAGCACAGAAACGGCTTGTTTTACCCGCCTGTTTCAGCCCAAATAGAGTGTGTCCTTGGATAAAGCTCCAGGTGCTGAGTAACGGCTTACATCATCTCACTGGCTTAGATGTCGTGAAACACAATCCACATTACAGCATCGGCATAACACAACCCCCTCATGGCCGGGGTCCCTGCCTGGGTCCGCATGTGTTTCAGCCTGCAGAGGGAACACAAGAACACACACACACACACACACACACACAGAGTTCTACAACATGTGTGTGGGAGGATTAGACCGATATATCACTTTGCTGATATTTGCCTTTTAATAAAAATCTGATATCATCCAGTCACTGTCATCCACTTCTGATAGGATGGATGTGATGCAGTTTGATTGATTATATATTTATTGTAGAATCAGTACTACATTGGTTATCTATGGGAAAACCGTAACGTGAACTGATTTCTAATGACACATTTTTGATCAGATTCCTCTCAAATATGCATGAATATGTTATTTTTTTTGTCCTCCTCTTTATTCTGGGTTTCAACAGAATAAATGGTATAAATGCTGATGTTTCAAAGGCTTTTCCACCCTGACAAGAATATAATTCTGGGGAAACACACTGAATACTTTTTATATATTATATTTTTCAGCATGAAAACTGTCAAATTTAAAGATACTGAATACACAAACAGCAGCTTCAGTCGACAAATATTGGTTTCAGCCTTCAAAAACCCATATCAGTCGAACCCTAGTGGTAGTAGTCGGTTTATACATGTGTGAGCATGCGTGTGTGTGTGTGTGTGTGTGTGTTATTGTATTATTTGCCATGTAAATCTCCTCTGTCTGTGTTTCCCAGTCTGAAATGCTGCTGCAGCATCAGTCCAACCCCTGTCTGGTGAACAAAGCTAAGAAGACACCGCTGGATTTGGCCTGTGAATTTGGCAGGGTGAAGGTGAGCCTGTGCTGCCATGCATTTATGTGTGTGAGTGTGTGTGTGTGAGTGTGTGTGTGTGTGTGCGTCCGTCCTCCCCCTAACTGCTAGTCCAGTCTTATAGAAACAAAGTGAGCCTGAGAGTGTTAACTGATGTTCCTGCTGTCAGTGTGACAGCTCATTCAGCTCTTGTCAGGACACTGCAGGGTCACAGCTGGACAAACACACACACACACACAGACACACACACACACACACACACACACACACCCTGGAACCTCTGGGAGCCTCTGGACACATGGGATCGATTGCGTTGCTACAGCTACTCTTCCTTTCCTCTCAGTAAACATTAGCTGTTATCTTTGTATTGTCTTTCTCTGTCTCTTTACATGTCTTTTCCTGTCTCCACACTGTTTTCTTTTCTCTCTGTCCCTCTCTCTTACTCTCTCTCCTTCTCTCTCTCTCTCTCTCTTACTCTCTCTCCTTCTCTCTCTCTCTCTCTCTCTCTTACTCTCTCTCCTTCTCTCTCTCTCTCTCTCTCTCTCTCTCTCTTCCAAATCTAAATTTGGTTGCTGCTATGCTCAGTTGGTTACCTTAGATTTACATCATTAAACCAATTGAACTTTCAATCAGTGATTGTATTCTGTCTCTCTTTCTGACTCTGTCTCACTCACACTCTCTCTCTCTGAGTAATGGAAAGTGATGGAAAGTGTTCATTCAAAAATTTCAAGCAAAATCAAAAATACGAGCAAAAGCAAGAGAGGAATTAAAACAGTAATTTGTCTAGTAAAATGACATTAAAAAAGAGAGAAAGAAAGATAAAAATAGGTAAGGATAATAGAATATTCTTTTATCATATATTATGCTAAAGTAGAAGACTTGGATACGTTTCACAGTGTGTGGGATTATGAAATTGGATGGAGAAATTAGATGTAATGGCTTAATTTATAATCATTTATTTATTCAGTTTGTGATTGTCCTTGTTGTAAACAGTCAATGTAAAATATTTTTTTATTGAAGTATTCTTAGAACTCTCTCTCTCTCACACTCACACACACACACTCACACTCACACTCACACACACACACAGCCTGTACGTGCATCCGTCACAATTCTTTTAAATCTCCTTGAATCTGAGAGGGAATGAGTTGGAATGTAAAAAAAAAAGAGAGAGAGAGAGAGAGCGAGAAATAAAAAAAAAAGAAAGAAAAAGCTCCAGGCCTGTTGTTGGAATCAAAGTCCCTGCTCCTGAACAGAGCTGCTGCGTTGAGTTCGAGAGAGAGAGAGAGAGAGAGAGAGAGAGAGAGAGAGAGAGAGAGAGAGAGAGAGACATTGTGAAGCAGCGGAGGTGAGCGAGGGTGAAGTAATTGTTCCCTAACCCCCGCGAGCGAACACGGCTCTCCACTGCACTGGAGAAGAAAAATCCCCCTTCAGCCTTATTTATCCGGCGTGTGGTTTGGAGAGGGGAGGAGAGAGGAGGCGAGGGTGCGAGGGGAGGAGGGGAGGAGGGGAGGAGGGGACGACATCGTGGAGCTAATGGCAGGTTTCTAGTCAACGCAGCCGGTCGCGGCGAACGGCTTTGTTTTGACTTGTGTGAGTTTGTTAAATGAGACATGAAAGCGAAGTCTGTAACTACTGATCCCCCCCTGGGGTTGATTTAAATTTCACTGGGATATCTTTAGAGTGGCTGCATGTGCTGTCAGCGCTGGTGGAATGACCTCTGCGTGATGTGTGTGTGTGTGTGTGTTGAGGCATCAGCTGCCATATACTGTAGTGATGCCAGGGTGTGGTGAGGGCAGCTGGTCTCCCTGCAGGCCTCTATGTTTCCATGAATCTCTCTCCTGCGTTACCTCCTCCTTTTTAACACAGAGAGCTGCGTTTCCATCCAACTGTTGAGCAAATTTTTCAACGAACTTTTGAAATGTTGTGAAAAATATAACTAAACGGTTTGGTGTGTTTCGTCAGCTGGGTTCAAGGGGAAAAAATGGGCTTCGTGAATGTCCAAAAAAATCCATGAGAAAAAAGAGAGAGAAATGAGAGAGATGAGATGAGAAATAATTGATTAGTATTGGGTAGTGCTGAAACGAATTAGAAACTAATCGATTTAGTCAACACTTGCTAGTCACAGCTTCACAAATGCTAGGATTTTCTCTGTTTCATATCATTATGAAATGAATACTGTTGTTTTTGCTCATTGCTGGGGTGTTGTTTTTATTTTGCACCGAAGCCAATGATCTACCGGGGACACGTGGATGATTTTAGTGTCTGTGTTCTCAACACTTAACAGGGAAGTTGACCAACAAACTTGGTGTATTCCTTTAATGAAAAGTCCATGTCCTCCACCCTAAGGCGTTTAGAGAACATCCCGTTCAGAAAACTCAACAGTACCGTTAACGCCCTTTATACATGCAGAATACACAAAAACCAAGAACGAATCTCCATGCAAGAAATGAAGGGGAGGAGATGGATCCGAGAAGAATTTAGACTTGGGTGCAATTCAGCATTAATACTGTGTTCCTAATATTTTGTGCCGAGTGTGTGTTCCAGAGATGTGTTTCACTCTGTGTGATGCCAGACGTCTGGAATCATTTATAGTGTTTTGGGTCACTAAGGCATTACCTCATACTCACCTGTGGGGCCTCCGAGGTATTCAGTTCACATCACACAAGTCCCCAAGGTGTGTGTGTGTGTGTGTGTGTGTGTGTGTGCTTGACCTCATCGCTGAGTGTGTATTAGTGTGCATTTACTATATCCAATTGCCTACAAGTTTTGGAAGCAGTTGCAGCTTGGACTCATCACTCTCTATCTTCCTCTATCTCTCTCTCTCTCTCCCTGGTTTTCATTTTGTGTCTGGCTTCATTACTTTCTTGATCTCTGCCTTGACCCCTTGTCTTTTCACCCCCCCACCCCCCCCCACCCCGCTCCTCCTCAGGTTGCCCAGCTGTTGTTGAGCAGTAACATGGTTGTAGCTCTGTTGGAGGGGGAGAGGAAGGAGCAGACGGACTCGGCCTTCACCACTCCTCTGCACCTCGCCGCCCGCAACGGACACAAAGATATCATACGGTAAGACGGACGCCGCGCCGCTCTCCTTCAGCCGGTCGTCGGTCAGTTTTAAAAAGTTTAGTACTAGTATGATTTTCCTTTATTTAGACAGTGGGAAAGCAGAGGGGGAGAGAGAGTTGGAGGAGTCAGCGGAGGCGGTGGAAACACTCAACTATGTCTGGGAACTTCATTCAGATTTTAAGTTGCAGGTTTTCATTTCTGGCCAAACTGCAAAAGTCAAAAATTGCCGTAACCTTTTGAAAATGGATGGTCACAAGAAGGATTGTTTTGACTCAGTTTAAGGTTATTGTTAGGTGTGTGGTCTCCGATGAGGTTAAGGTTAGGGTTATGTCTGTAAACAAGGCTTTCGCTGAGAATTGTGATGAATTCCACATTCGCAACTTGGCCAGAAAGTAACAACCCAGGCATTAGGATGAGACGTGATTACATACAGTATTTATTGTGAGAACTGACTGGGCGATTCTGATAGTTTTGCATCGAAGCAGACAGTAGCCAATACTTTGTTCCAGTATTCAGTATCTTTAAATTTGACCATTTTCATGCCAAAAATGTAAAAAAATAAAATAATCACAAGTATTCAGTGTTTTCCCTCAGTGAATTTTATTCTTATCAGGGTGTAAAAGCCTCTGAAACAACATGACCATCACGGGACACTAAAACCCTCCAGTGAAACACAGGATAATATTAATAAAGCATATTGATGGGTACTAAAATGTCCCTTCAGAATCAATTCAGGTTATGGGCTTCCCATAGACAACAAGTATAGCATCGATAAATTCTACAGTAAATATGTAATCAATCAAACTACATCGTATCCATCACATCACAGGTAGACAACACTAACTGGACCAGATCTGATTTTTACTAAAGACCAGTTATCAGCTCAGTATATTGGTCTAACCTCGCTGCAGACTCCCCTTCCCTCCAGTCCCAGCGCAGTAACTCTGCCTAAAGTCTGAAGCCCCGGCAGCGCCTCACATGTCTGTGGATGGAGGAGGGAAGCGCTGTCACTCTGACCCAGTTCTGCCATTCCCACACCGCAGTCACTGCACTCTATAGAAGAGCTTCGCAGCCTATATGGGTCAGTGGTGGAGTCGGGATTAGTGCGTCCGGTCCAGTCATCAATGCAGAGCTGATTGGCTCTTTAGCGATGTTCTCTTCTTGTTCTTCTCTCTGGCACTAAGCCACTTGACTTAGATTGGTTTCATTTGAGAATGAAGCAGTGGCGCTTTCCCATTTCATTGCTTTAATCTGAGTAGTGAAGACGAGTTTCATATATGCTGTGAGGGTTTACATGGCCGCCTCCCACTGTCTAGAAACAGTTTCTGTGTTTAGTGGAAATTTCTTTGGCGGAGACGAATAAAAGACAAAAATCAGAATCCGTTGTTTCAAATCACCATTACTTGATAAATAGCGTTGTTTCTAGAACTGTTGTGTAAAAGCAATAT